>NW_022145818.1:0-4929 GCF_002938485.1 Sitophilus oryzae
GAAAAATTGCATGTGTGTGGATACCATTACAAAACATTTTATCAGTTATTTGAAAATGTAAAATTTGTTTTGTCTGCTCATTTTGCATATTCCTGATAAATAACTAACATTTTATTTCAGGTGGCGATTTGGGAGGAATAACGCTTCAAATTCTCAGTGCGCTTTATCCGAAGTCGGTGCTAGGATATCACACCAATTTCCCCGTAGTATACACTTTGAAAAGTTATATTAAACCGATTTTAGGAGTGTTATATCCGTCCTGGATTGTAAAGCCCGAACACTACGAGAGGGTTTACCCTCTTAAAGATCGTGGCTTGTTTATATTCCGTGAAAGTGGATATTTTCATTTGCAAAGTACAAAACCAGATTCACTAGGTATGTAATTAGTTGTAATTGAAGGGTCCAGATGAATAAGCTAACTTGATAAGCGCCAATTTCCCAATTTTAGGATTTTACAATATTATAGTAGATCTAATTGGTTCCTACAAAATGTATAATCTCTGCAGGGCAATAAGTTGCTAAATTCTATGATATATGCCTAGAAAAAAATATAGAATACACGGAAAGAACCTGATAACCACCAGCCGTCCAGTGCTCTCCTGTAAAATTAATAAAATGGCGCTTGTCATGTTTTTCCCCTGGACCCTTCAATTGTTCTAATAAATTATAAAAATAGAATAGATAAAACTTTCTGTATGTTCTTTATAAATAAGTTATTAGTCTCAAATTATACTGTATGATCGAGAAAAAAACGGCGTCCAGTTGGCTGGGAAATGATGATCAATGACATTTCTCATATAAATTTACATATAAAATGACAGCGATCTTCGTTTCATAGCCCTCGTTGACGCCGTTTTTTTTATCATACGGTATTATAAACCATACAATCGAAAAAAACGGCTAAAATCAAAAACGGGTAGGGAATGAAAATCAGTGATAATTTTGGCGAGGTCAAGCTCTAGACATCGTTTAGTTCGAGAAAACAATTTTTGGAAAAAGATTTGTGTATCGGGAAATGGGGGGGGTCCTAGTGTTTTTAATTTTTCTATAATTAGTGTTAATCTTTGAAAAGTTTTATGTAAATTTTTAGTAAATAGCGTCTAGCGATTGACCTCGCCAGAATTATTATCGATTGTCATTCCCCAGCCGTGTTTGACTGTGTTTCTTTCGATCATACGGTATAAACACATAACATTTTATAGAAACTGTTCATTAAAAGTATTTTTAATTTGTACATACAATTTAAAATTTTATTTAGACATAAAACCGAATAATTTACGTCAAGGATACTTCCAGGTGTGCATTCAATTTAAAAATAATCCCCTAAATTTCAGGTTATACGGGAAGTGGCTGCCATTTGTGTATTTTAAATAAGATATATGTATATTTTGTGCGTTTTGGATCCTACATAAATGTCTAAACTTATTTTGTGTCTGATGTTCTTAAGAGTCCATTTCACTAGTCCGAAAAAGTAGCAAAAGCGTTCGGCATTTAACTTTTTATGTAAAAGTGGCTAGGTATTTTTACACCAATAAAGAAGAAAATTAAAGGTAAAGGATTATACTATATCCGCATTGTAGCACACCTTTAAACAACTTCTTTATTTTTAAGATTTTGATGGTCAAACATCAACAAAATATTCCTTAGGTTTGGACTAAATTTTCTCGAAAATAAAGACATGATCCAAGATTCTGTTATAAATACGGAAATAGATTGAAGTTTTGTAATTACACTGATATATAATTTATATGGTTTTGTAACAAATTTGCTATTTTATGGCAAATGCTGAGGCTCTGCAAACCTTAATCAAGCCTTAATCAAAGCACGTGTATTTGGAATTTTGGGCTTGGCCAAAGAATATTATAATTTAAGGTATTAAGATATTCTTTGGCCTGGCTTAACGCGACAGGATCGGGCTAAACCTTAGGCAGATTTCTGAAATATAATATACAGGGTGGTCCGAACTGTACTCCGGAAACTTTGGCAGCATATTCTGCAGATAAAAATAAGTAAAAAAGTTCGTATAAATATATGTCCTAAAATGCTTAGTTTCGGAGATACAGGGTGTAGAAGTTTCATTTTTATTTTGATTTTTTCCAAATAATTTATGAAGTAAGGTCAATATCTGGATGAAAATTGAGGTCTGGGGGTTTTGTGACACGATAAATTTGATTTTGATGTCAAAATGACTCCTATTTGTAAAGTGCGCCACCTACATGTGTTTTAATTGTTTTGAAGAGTAATAACTTTTTGTCCGTACCTGTATAAAACTACTGACTATAAAAAATATACATTTCCATGACTTTCTACGTAAAAAATGTCTCTTGATAAAAATCGCTACGAGCAACCTCAAGATATTTAAAATGGAAATAGTTAATAGATATCATTATTGACAATTATATTATATTATTTTAAATTATTATTATATTAATCATAAATTTTTCTGCGGAAAAATTATGATTAAACAGTTTCTGTTAAACTTTTGGCACAAAAAGTTTCAAATTTATGATTTCAGTCTAATAACTATTTAGTCAATATATTTAATTTATGTCAATGATGACAGATATTGATAATTTTGATTCCAAATATCTCAAGAACCATTACTCGTAGCAATTTTTACCAAGAGACTTTTTTTATGTAAAAAAGTCGTAAATGTATATCCTTTTACTCAGTAGTTTTATACAGGTATGGACGAAAATTTATTACTCTTCAAACCAGTTATAAAATATGTAGGTGGCGCCCTCTACAAGTAGGAGTCATATTGACATGAAAATCAAATTTCTCATATCAAAAAACTTCTAGACACCAATTTTTATCCAAATATTGACGTTACTTCATAAATTATTTGGAAAAAATCGAAATAAAAATGAAACTTCTACACCCGGTATCTCCGAAACTAAGCATTTTAGGACATACATTTATAAGAAGTTTTTTACTTATTTTAATCTGAGGAATATCCTGCCGAAGCTTCCGGAATACAGTTCGGACCACCCTGTATATTTCTTTCGGCCACATACCCGCTTTTACCCGACCCCTGAGAGCGACTCGAAAGTACAGCGTAACAGACTCTTAAGGGCTCAAACGCACTTTATTCTTCAGTTTTTAGTTTTCTACAACGAATCAATCGCTCGGTCGGCTTACGTAAAAAATTGCTAGTTATCAAAATTATTGCCTATTAAATTATCTAACATAAAGGTGTATATAAGAGCATGATTTGAATAATCCAGTGATGTGCAGTGAGGGCTCAAAATTCCTTAAACTTATTTACGTTGCTCAAATTCATGATTTCTAATGACATATAATGTACACATTTATTTTTAAGACAATAAAATATTAAAGCATTGTAAAATATTTATACAAGTAATTAATAGTTTTTTTTCCAGTGGCGTGCAACATGTACTTAAAAAATTAATGCGTACCATGTTTCACCATGTTTCAAAAACAAGTTAATTGCCCTGGAGTAATAGTAATCCATTCAGATTTTTATTTAAATAATATTCTAAAATATTTTTAATGAACGTTGTATGAAAAAACATGTATATAATAATGACAAATAAAAAAAAACATTATTTATAGGAGTTGCAATGGATAACTCACCCGAAGGTATGGCGGCGTATTTCCTAGAGAAATTTATCACAGGTTCCAATTTCACCTACATCAACAAATTTAGTTCTAAAGATCTAAAAGAGAAATTTAGTTTTACTGGTCTCATCGATAATCTTATGCTCTATTGGGTCACTCAAACAGCCTCATCATCTTTTAGAATGTACTTCGAATCATTTGAGGATGGCTTTTGGACTGACAGTATAGCTTTAATGAGGTAGGTACAGTATAATAAAACGAACACAATAGCTCACTAAACAAGTTACTATAAGTACTACCCTTGTACTACATATTTTAATGATAATAAAGTGTCGACATATTCACCAGGGACGTGCATATGGGTGATCACTAGGATATTTAAAAAAAAAACATGTTCGTCACTGACTTTTTTTTTATCTTGTTAGCAAAATTAGGTAGACTGATTAACGCCGATTATAAGCTGTCTTTATTTTTGGGTCTCCTTGATGATACATGCAATTTTATTAATTTGCCTTAATCCAAGTCTGATAGCAGCCTTTAAAAAAATCTGATGTCATTAACTGGCCAAAGTATTAAATAAGTTGTTAACTGACTTTTAGATTCTAAAAATATGAAAAAACTCCTTATAAACACAAGTGCGGAAATGTATAGTTTTAAAGTTACATGCAGGACGTTAAAACTTTAAAAAGTAGGCTTTTTGTAATTAAACCTTTATTAAATAATAAATAATTAATAATCTTAAATACCATTATTTATTTCATGAATTTGCTGTAGGTAGCACTGAAGACACACACAAACACACACACATCTGTGTTGTATATTTTAATAATATTTAATAACAAAATATATTAAAAAAATTATTTATTAATTTTATTTTCATTTTAATTTAACAAGAAAAAAAAGTTAATTGCGCACATGTTTTTTTTTAGAAACTTATTCCAGTGATATAACCCATGTGCACGTCCCTGAAAACAGGTCGACACTTATAGTATCTTTTATCCCTAAAATATAGAATAATTTACTGGTTTCGTTTTACAATGAGTCAACAAATGACTATTAGTTATTAAAATAAGTCAAATTTACGTATCCTAATTAATTTTGACAAGTAGTAAATAAATGGCAAAATAAAAACAATAATTCGCCACAATACACCAAAACACTTTACTTTTGCAATGGACCCGCGTTTCGCTAAACCATGTTAGCATCATTATCAGCTGATGATGCTAACATGGAAAGCTTTATTTTATTAATCGTATTTGGTATATCCTTTCCGCCAAATGCATTTTCACTTTGTCAAATTCGCGAGATATCATCTTATATTTGACGAGCTGTACAGTATGTCCCCGG